>NC_091227.1:26346322-26348822 GCF_040958095.1 Procambarus clarkii
AAAGAACCAACAAGAATGAGAGGAGAAGATGAACCAGCAATGCTTGATTTGATATTTACCCTAAATGAATGGGATATAAGGAAGTTAAGATGGAAGCGCCCTTGGGAATGAGTGACCACAGTGTATTGAACTTTGAGTACTTGGTAGAGCTAGGACTTATCTCCCCCAAAAAAGAACTAGGAATCATAAGGCTGGCATACCGAAAGGGAATTATGAACAGATGAGAAGTTTCCTAAGTGAAATACCTTGGGACACAAACCTCAGAGACAAGTCTGTACAGGTATGATGGACTATGTTACCCAAAAGTGTCAGGAGGCAGTGAACAGGTTCATCCCGGCCCAAAGGGAAAAATCCGAGAAGCAACAGAAGAATCCATGGTATAATAGGGCATGTATCGAAGCGAAGAAACTGAACAAAAAGGCGTGGAGGAACTTCCGGAATAGCAGAACACCAGAAAGCAGAGAGAGATACCAGAGAACCAGGAATGAGTAACGTCAGGTGAGAAGAGAAGCAGAGAAAAATTTTGAAATGATATAGCAAACAAAGCCAAGACTGAACCAAAGCTACTCCACAGTCACATCAGAAGGAAAACAGCAGTAAAAGAACAGGTACTGAAACTTAGAACAGGCGAGGACAGGTATACTGAGAATGACAGAGAGGTGTGTGAGGAACTCAACAAGAGGTTCCAGGAGGTCTTCACAATAGAACAGGGTGAGGTCACTGTGCTAGGAGAAAGGGAGGTAAACCAGGCGGCCTTGAGGAGTTCGAAATTACGAGAGAGGAGGTCAAGAGACACCTGCTGGATCTGGATGTTAGAAAGGCTGTTGGTCCAGATGGAATCTCACCATGGGTACTGAAAGAGTGTGCAGAGGCACTTTGCTTGCCACTCTCCATAGTGTATAGTAAGTCACTAGAGACGGGAGACCTACCAGAAATATGGAAGACGGCGAATGTGGTCCCAATATACAAAAAGGGCGACAGACAAGAGGCACTGAACTACAGGCCAGTGTCCTTGACTTGTATACCATGCAAGGTGATGGAGAGATCGTGAGAAAAAACCTGGTAACACATCTGGAGAGAAGGGACTTCGTGACAAATCGCCAACATGGATTCAGGGAGGGTAAATCTTGCTTACAGGCTTGATAGAATTCTACGATCAGGTGACACAGATTAAGCAAGAAAGAGAGGGCTGGGCGGACTGCATTTTCTTGGATTGTCAGAAAGCCTTTGACACAGTACCGCATAAGAGGCTGGTACATAAGCTGGAGAGACAGGCAGGTGTAGCTGGTAAGGTGCTCCAGTGGATAAGGAGTATCTAAGCAATAGGAAGCAGAGAGTTACGGTGAGGGGTGAGACCTCCGATTGGCGTGAAGTCACAAGTGGAGTCCCACAGGGCTCTGTACTCGGTCCTATCTTGTTTCTGATATATGTAAATGATCTCCCGGAGGGTATCGATTCATTTCTCTCAATGTTTGCGACGATGCTAAAATTATGAGAAGGATTAAAACAGAAGAGGACTGTTTGAGGCTTCAAGAAGACCTAGACAAGCTGAAGGAATGGTCGAACAAATGGTTGTTAGAGTTTAACCCAACCAAATGTAATGTAATGAAGATAGGTGTAGGGAGCAGGAGGCCAGATACAAGGTATCATCTGGGAGAGGAAATTCTTCAGGAGTCAGAGAAGGAAAAAGACTTGGGGTTGATATCACGCCAGACCTGTCTCCTGCAGCACATATCAAGCGGATAACATCAGCGGCATATGCCAGGCTGGCCAACATACGAACGGCATTCAGAAACTTGTGTAAAGAATCATTCAGAACTTTGTATACCCATATGTCAGGCCAATCCTGGAGTATGCAGCCCCAGCATGGAGTCCATATCTAATCAAGGATAAGACTAAACTGGAAAAGGTTCAAAGGTTTGCCACCAGACTAGTACCCGAGCTGAGGGTATGAGCTACGAGGAGAGACTACGGGAATTAAACCTCACTTCCCTGGAAGACAGAAGAGTTAGGGGGACATGATCACCACATTCAAGATTCTGAAGGGGATTGATAGGGTAGATAAAGACAGTCTATTTAACACAAGGGGAACATGCACAAGGGGACACAGGTGGAAACTGAGTGCTCAAATGAGCCACAGAGATATTAGAAAGAACTTTTTTAGTGTCAGAGTGGTTGACAAATGGAATGCATTAGGGGGTGATGTGGTGGAGGCTGGCTCCATACACAGTTTCAAGTGTAGATATGACAGAGCCCGATAGGCTCAGGAATCTGTACACCTGTTGATTGACGGTTGAGAGGCGGGACCAAAGAGCCAGAGCTCACCCCCGCAAACACAACTAGGTGAGTACACACACACACACACACACACACACACACACATACACACACAAGCCCTGTAGGCTCAGGAATCTGTACACCAGTTAACAGACAGTTGAGAGGTGGGACCAAAGAGCCAAAGCTCAACCCCCGCAAGCACAAATAGGTGAGTACTAATAGG